>NW_027192310.1:1495875-1516080 GCF_041956625.1 Thermomyces dupontii | reverse complement strand
AAGCGTTCGATTTTCGAAACATGGGCGCATGCTAAGCTTGCTTTGGCATGGAAAGCGCAGCATGCGACTCGCATCTCGCCGTTTCTCTGGCGCCACTTTTGACTCGTATTTATCAACAAATTTTGCATCTTGGGAACAGTTGTATGAAAAGGTCAAAGTCTGGTGGGTTGTCGCGGTGTGCTTGAAACGAAATCCTCCCTCTTTCCAGATAATCTCAGCGAGATCCGCCATCGCCGCGTTCAGTTGTGATCTTTGGGAATCTTTTGAGCCGACACTACCGGGCCCAGAATCAACTGCATTTTCGAAGATGCGGTAGGAACCGAATCTTACTGGGAGTGCGTCCAAGCTGAACGTGTAACTTGCATTCAGAGTCTCATGCTGATCCTGAAAATCGTTTGCATAAGCATGAAATGGGGTAAGCTGGGAGTCCTCCAGTTACTCACGGGCCTGTTCCATTTACGGATCAACTTGATGAACTCATCCCAATCGTCAATCTGCAAAGGGCGCTTCTTGCTATGACGCTTGCACGTCTTGTTTCTCTTCCCTTGGTTGTTGAGTAGAAATTCATCAACAGGGAGAAGCTTTTTGCATATTTGGCAATAGTTCTGCTCATATCCTTGAGTGGCCATTGCGGGCGGTCAAAGGAGCAACACAATGAATGGAGAATATTGGCAGTTGAGGTTGAACAAGGAATGCGACAAACCAGGATGGTGGTGGGAGAACGCGTAGGAGGAATCAAAAGGGGAGGTGTAAACAGAAGCGCGCTGCTGACTAGCAAACATTGCAAACAAAGAGTGATGCAAATCACGTGAATTTTCATAAATTTAGTTAAGAGGAATATGACTACTACATAGGGACTCACTTCTCACGTGACAATTGTTCGAAGGAGTGGCACGTGACTTAGCCGGAGCGGAAATAAGTTATTCCGGACTCTGTTTTTGTGACCTCAATTCTGATCACGTGCTCGCAGTTAAATAAGTTAACCTGAGGGGAATAACTATGGAATGCACATTTCTTCCACAGCGAGAGTTGAGAGTGACAGACAACTGAAAACCGACAACTTCCACCCCTACCACTCGTTCATGATCTGACGTGTTGTAACTGGCAAGAGTCCAATAAAAGGTGCTTGGATCCTCCTAACAGGTATGCGAACTGGCCAGATCCTGGTCCAACATCGAGCGAGTCTAGGCCAATTGGTTCAAACACTCCTACCTCTCCAAGCACTTAAGTTATAGCACGCAAACAATCTGAAGACTTGAGTATGATTACGATGAAATGCATTCTGGGCAAACAGTGCTTGGATGTGTATTAGTATCTCATTGACTGTACTACGTGCCTCATTTGAGGAATGGCTTCATGGCTGCCTCGATAATCGGAACCTGCTTGTGGAACAGGTTGACTCTCTCCTTCTCCCACCCATCGACCGTCACTTTCGCCAAGCCAATTCCGAATTGCTCGTCACCTTTCAGTAACTCTTCGTAGGTCTCATCGATAAACTGCTGCAGCGGCATCCCGATCTTGCCGCCATCTTTCAGGTGAGGCTGGTGTCGTTCATCGTGAAGCTCTGTTTGGACGGCGGGAGGGAAGATTTCAACGACCTTAACCTTGTTGTCCGAGCGAGCTTTCAGTTGTTCCCGCAGAACCAGAATCCAGTGATGCAGAGCGGCCTTCGAGGCGTTATAGCCACCGGTGGAAAGCAGCGTCGGGATAATGCCCAATGTCGCGCTCACGTAAACAAGATGGGTAGGCTGGCTCCGGGATTGTAGGAAAGGGAGCAGGGCCATGGTAAGATGTACGTGGGCGAGGTAGTTGGTGCTCAGCTCCTTCTCGAACACTCCCAGGTCCACGGTCTCGGGGCGGGAGAAATCAAACGCCCGTTGGATGCCAGAATTGAGGATAACTGCATCGATATCCGGATGATCGTCGGTGACACGCTTGACAAAGCTTGGAATCTCCTTGAGTTTCGTGATATCAAAAGCCACACCGGTGGCTTTGTCGACAGTGAGAGTCACCACGAGACTGTCGATCCGATCTTTGCGGCGTCCCACCAGGACGACCTTGGTGCCAACACTGGCCAACTTTTCCGCAAGGCCCTGGCCGATACCGGACGTTGCGCCAATGATCAGAGCTTTGTTATAGAGTTTTGTAGCCATATTGAACAAACGTTGTTGCAAGGGTGTTCGAGTCTTGTTAGTACGAGAATGGCTTGAGAGACGACTAGAAGTTTGTTTTCAGGTTAGGAAGAGACTGATCTCCAGTTGAGGCCGAAGAAGCCATGGGGTTCTCATCCTGAAATACTTGACTCCATGTTCAAAACATCTCGGAGATTCCCGGCATTTCATATGTGTAACTAGTTAAATTACATGTGTTGGATCTGGAAGAAAACAGTTTATGACTCAATAACAACGAAGAGCCAGCAATAATAGGTGTATCAACACGGAGTTATTCTCGGCAGTCCGCTCCGTATTTGTACGGAGTACATAGTAGAAAGTGTCCATCAGCGTCAGAGAGCTACTTAGTCTAACCATCGATTGCGCCTAGATACATACTTCTCCGCAACCGGCTCGCCCTGCTATCTCAAAGCCCATATTTTGAGTGCTGCAGGCCCTCATTGACCACGGATCTACGGATTTCGAATCACACAATGCGTCGGTCTTTAATAAGTGACTGGGAGATAACCTTCAATCTATCCATTCAGCTGCTAGATTTTCAGCAAATCCGGAGGGATAATCTTGATGAAGCTGGTGGGTGTGAAGGCGGAAATTGCTCGACAACGTTAACCCAGTGTGTCCGGCGGTAGGCTGAGTAGTACTTTCAAGTCAAACCTTGTACATACTCCGAAACGGAGGAGTGGGTTGGCTGCAAGTCATGGACTTTACCCATAAGGATTAGTTAAAGAACTCAGCCACTACCAATTTAGGTAATAGATGAAGCTCCATCAATCCAGTTGATCGAGTGCCGTCACTCCCGCAACTCATGCACGATAATGGCATCATGTTCATGCTCCTGTCCATCAGAAGATCTTCACAGTTCAGTTCCTGCTCTCTATAACAAACAATTACATGCTACTGGTAAGTAAACATGAGCGACTACGCGGATCGTCCGAAAACTTTCCGATATTCGGACTCTCCTTTACCATGAACTTCTTGATCAGTGCTGTTTTGGATTCATCGTCGAAGGTACCACTAAGGAGCAGATTTCTGTCCAATTTTGGTATTTTACATCGTCGACCCTGGGAAATTGTCTCCTCGCCTCCACAACTTGGCTGAACCTCAATTACCATGGTGCTCTCCATCGTTAGTTCTGATTTTTGACATCCGGGAGTATCCGTAAATGAACAACAAATACCACTTCTCAATTGTAAGGGTTTCGAAAATGTCAGGTTGCTGTTTACGGCTGAAGATCGCCACCAAGTCACCGAGTGGATGAGTAGCCTTTGAGCATGTTGAACGAGGATAATGTGTGGGTGCGTCACTGAGTAGTAAGATTGACATGACCACTTGGTTACCGTCAGAGGGACATGCCTCGGTGATAACACTGGCTGCCTGACACTACTGCTAATAAGGTGCGAAGACTCGAGGAGCTTTGGGTACCAGAAGTCCTGAACCAATCCGTCCATGTTCCGCTAGTACTTACTGCTTGCGAGCTTCGCTGAACTGAAAGATCGTCCTAGGATATGTGATTGGATTGTCTGCTGAATGGAACCTGTATCATGCTACAAGGGGAGTATGATGACCCTTGGAGGCATACTATCTTTGACGTATAACCGATTCTCTCATCAACAACCCCTCGCAGCCACAAGAGCAGGAAACGAAATACGGAGACCAGAACGAATGATAGCCGACCTTCTTTTGTGTGTGCGGGGAGAATGCCTAGGTCGAGGAGCCATCGGGGGCAGTATCAGGGGGAGTAGACAGTCTGACGAAATATGGATGTCCCGTTTCTCCCATTTCCCACCTCCCGGGCTGACAGTACTCAACGATATCGCTAGGCGTGCGTAGCGAGTATGAGCCATCAAGTTCTTGGACCCAGAAACATGCCATGGGCTGGCTCGCTGGACGCGGAGACTCTGGATGTGGAGATTCGGCTGGATTTTCGCTTGCTTCCCGCGGGCGATGTGTTTCGGAGTGTCTCACGCTCCTACTGCGATCACGGGCACGCCGCGCGTTGTGCGAAGCTGAGTGGTGGGAGTGTCGGGAGCTGGAGTGCACACGGCGGCGCCTGTTCCTACGCGGAGAGCGCTCATCAGAGGGTTGCGGTTCGGACTGGACTCGTGTGCGCTGAGGATACGAGATTGATTGCTGCGAGGCATAGTACCGAGCCGAAACTTCCTGCTATAACGTTTCCGTGTCAGCGCTGCCACGAAGAATCAAAATGGAAGAAACAATCATACAGCCACATGGGCTGGTGATGCCACATTGATCCTGATTCTCAAGGGTCTAAAAGAGACAGTAACATGAATCGATGTTATTTCTAGCACTCTGTGACTTTCTGATTGTCTCGTTCGGGATGAATCAGGATCGGTAATCGTTGACAGGGCGGTGACCTCTGAGTACGGGGGCGGAGGCGACGCAGGCCGGTACTCGTCCTGTTGACTCCAGACGCCCGAAAAGGACTGCTCTGTGCGATATCTTGCTGAGTACCCACTCATGCTGAACATCCAGGGTGTTTCACAGAGGTCTACATCTGATAGCGTCCTCGAAACGGAGACTTTCTGGGTGCTGCAATCTCGAAATGAAGAGAAGTTCTTGATATGGATGATGATCAAGCCATATTTAAAGGTGCAAGTGAAAACCAGTGAATCTGAAGCGTCAATGGGGTAGGGGAGATGATTCATGAACTCACCCTAACATACCGAGGATCATCCCCATCTTCAATCACATAGTAACTGGACCTGCGTCGGACAATTGCAGTTGGCTGTGACTGATGAGATTGGCTGTCCTCAATGAAAGTGGCGCGCCATGGATTGTACGGAAAGCACATTCTCGAGCCTGGAGGAGCAGTCCTCACGTCCCGTGCATTCAATGGTTGACTGACCGGAAACAGGACTGGACTGGGAGTTTGAAAGGGGAAGAAATGTACGTGAGAATCTTATATAGTTGACGAGCGTGTCGCGCAACGTTGATGACGACAGGGGATTAGTACCAAGTAGGCGTTACGCGGTGAGATGCTGGGCAGAGAATTTGGCTGTTATGCTTCATTTTCCTGATCTCAGGTCGCATACCATACTGGACTGGATGAAGATGATTCTTGATCAAGCAGCATCGCAATAGCTAGGATTTAATTACCTACTGTGAAGTTCCCAAGAACCGATTCACGAACTATTGTTAGTCATGTCCACAATGCAATTACATTGTAGTACTATCTCCATACTCACATCTTAAAATTAATAAAGCGGAAGCAATGCCGGACAGTGATTTGAGGGCCATTCAAGATCGCTTCATATGTTGGGGAGAGATAGGAATATGTGTGCTCTCATTCGAAAGATGCCAGGTGTGACTTCGAGACAATGAAGCATTCTACCTGCACATTATTCTCCAACAGGCTACAATCAACGATAACTATCACTGCCGGGTCAAGCTGCACAAAACCACCAGCACTACAGCACTTACTCCCGTGCTCTCAGGTCTAACACGCATTTTAGGTAGGCCACTAGGTAGTAGTACCTAATTATCAGAAAGATCAAACTTGAGAAGACTCGGGAAAGTGTCAGATTGTTCAGGCAACAGCAGCATCTTACAGAATTGAGAGCACAATCCGGGCTCTGATATGCCCTGGACGTACAATCTGTTGCAGCACAGATTGATTGAAGAGGACGCCTATGACGGAGACTCAAAGTGAAGTTCAACCGGGTTCGGGACCCAACTGGAAGGTCTTTAGGGTTTAGGGTTGCATTCCAGTTCAAAAGGTGCAAAATGAGCAAACATTGCAAACAAAGATTGGCAAGGAGCCAATCAACGTCTCTCTGCAATTGGCGCGATTCAAGCGAGCTTGTACGGAGTGGTCCCCTTTGAACAGGCATCTTCGATCGCCCAAGCGAGTATCAAACCATGATGCTATGAATTCAGCGCTTCTAAGTGTTGATAGAACCTACTGTCTCATGACCAGAGGTCACGAGTCAAGCCCGAAGCCCAGAAGTGGTTTTATTTATTCCCCATATATCTCCTGCGTACATGCCAGGAAAAATTGCAGCGCACGATGCCGTCAGCGCTCGAAGTGCTCCAAAACGGAGATTTGGCCGAAGAGATCGAAGCCATCAATGCGATCTATGACCAAAGCACGATTGACGTGGAAAAGATCTCGACAGTGTCTCCAGACATCCACCGCCCTCGTACATTAGATTTGGGTTCCGCCAACGCTGACACCGACGGCGTTACAGCAACTGTAACCTTAAAGCTCCCGGACCATCCGCACCTCTCCTTTGTGATCGGGTTTGATGATCAATATCCGGAGACAGCTCCAAAAGTCCTTGGGACCGCATCAACGGCATCGCGCGGCGAAGGCCGGATCGCGGTTGATGTGCTCAAAGAAATCATCCACAGAACCCATCAACCAGGCCAAGTGTGTCTATATGAGGTGATTAGCGATGCGAATGAAAAGTTCTCCGAACTTAGCTTTGGCAAACCCCGTGAAGATGCTGAGGCAGAAGAGGGCAAGACCGAGGCAACCGATGTCGAAGTCGAGAAATCACTAGCTACACTGTCCCTACGGGATACCTTCGGCATTGACAGTCCCCCGGAATGGTCGCTTTCTGATGTGGTGACAGAGAAGAAATCTGTGTTTGTGGGACGGGCCGCCCACGTCACCAGCCGAAAGCAAGCTCAGGCATATATCGATCATCTTCTCGCAACGGACAAGCGAGCCGCTGCAGCCACACATAATATCAGTGCATGGCGAATCCGTGAAACAAAGGCAGACGGAGTGGAGATGACGTTTCAGGATTACGATGACGATGGTGAGACCGCTGCAGGAGGAAGACTTCTGCACATGATGCAATTGATGGATGTCTGGGATGTAGTTGTCGTCGTTACGCGATGGTTTGGGGGAATTCTGCTGGGTCCAGACCGCTTCAGGATCATCAATAATGTTGGCAAGGATGCGCTTCTGAAAGGGGGATTTGCTGGCAAAGACAGCTCCACTGGGAAGGAGAAGGGCAAGAAAAAGGAAAGGAAATGATGCCAAGATCACAACGATGGAATGGATTACTCGAAACATGATTCATCAAAGTGCCCAGACACTACGGACTTTCAGATCAATCAAAATGCGGGAGACATGAAAGGTTGATCATTACCCATACATGGTCTGGGTTGGAGGAATGATGATAAGATTCTATCTTGCGCGTCAAATTCAAGCCAGACGTGACACACGGCAGAAGTGCCTGGTCGATCGATCGCGCCAAGGAGCTGAAGAAGAGGACGGTTCTGTTGATGGGTATGGAGCCGATGTATCATATCGCTGCCGTTTCCAAGTAATGATTGATAGACGATGTTTACACAAGAAAGCTTCTCCTGGGGCCTGGCAGCGCACAATGCCATGTATGACGTCCATCATCGACTCATAGGCCAATCGAGGCCTGGGGCTTCATGAATCACGAAGATTATCCGTTCCGGTGGGCGATCTAATCAAATCCAAGTTGCTCTAACGACAATAGCCAAAGGTCCTGCGTCCGTTGCTTGTTTTTGTTGGCCATGTAGTCCCTTTTTTGCAGACGGCTGAAGTCGAAACTTGTTGCAACTGCAAGCCATGAGGCTCTTGCGAAGCGCCAAAGTTCTTAACTTGCTGGACGTTGGACACCCAACGCCTCAACATGTATGACCGTAGATTGGATTCCAGTGTTTACGCAGATGCAGTAAATCGTAGCGCATTTCGTCGTTTGACGCTCGTGCCCAGGCTCATCTTACGAGAGAAGAGCGAACAGAGCCTTTGCGTCCTTCAGGGCATGTGATAATATTCAACGTATCGAAATCGTCGGAGGGAATGCCGAGGACGCTGCCTTGTGAGAAAGTCTGCAACGACTTGAGTCCCATGACGAAGTGCCGTTGGAGATCTTGCAAGTGGCGCTCAATTGGTCGCGTGAAGTGGGAGTCAGATTGATTCGAATTTGACAGGAGACAGCAACTCGATTTGATCATGTACTGATGCCTGAGGGAATAGGTACTAGTATTCATGAAATGGCGGCACTTCGCCTGCAGTCTCGCGGTCGTTGAAAAGGGTACGATAGCCAATGATATGTCTATGGATTTGGTCACATTCAGGATGACTTTCGGATGGAATTATGGACATTTCCAATGAAAATGACGATTATCCGCCGATTTGAATTGGCGGTGACCACCAAGGGCTTGACGCAAGTGGTGTGAAGTGAGGTCGACTACTCATCCAATCGTGCCTGGGAGTTTGGACAGCACACCACGTGTTCAGGATCTACAGACACCGAACAGAGGAATGAAACACAGTAAGCATGCCGGGATAGAGTCTCGTTAGTCGGTGATTTCTGCATCCACGGAACGGAGCGCTCGACCACATTCTCCGAATGCTTCACACACGGCACAGGGCACGGAGGCGAGCACGGCAACCTACTGGAGGACCGTTGTGTAGTTCTGACAGATTTTTGCAACAAGGTCGGGAAGGGTTTGGACTTTTGGTCGTATGGGGCTTTCTTCGTATTCACGTCAGCCTGCGACGACGAGTCGACGATGAGTCGCGTACGGAGTACTTTGCACATTGATACAAAATAACGCTCCACGCGGTTGTTTCCAACCTCAAGAACGAGAAATACGAAGCACTTCGTTGGTGTCCAGACCATCCATCTCTGATGGCCATAATCCAGAAACACATCAATCACGTCCCAGCTGGACGGTCCACATATGAGTACCGCGGCAAGTACAAAATCGGATTGGAGTCTAGGCGCTTGTCCAATCTGTCTGGTCCTCCGCTGTGGCGTCGTCCGCGCAAAAAAAATTCCAGGATTTCAGCCTTTTCAGAGCTCGGGCACTCCGCATCGCGCAACCCGTCCAGCTGGTTCCGGAGAGTAAATTGGTTTGAGATGCTGCAGGGCCATCCAATAGATAATCGTAGATTTCGACCGGGCTCCTGATTGGTTATCAAGTCTTGGCTTCCAGGCCCTTGCGAATTTCAATCACTGCCTCACAGTTCGGTGTGGCTGCCATTTCCGAAGCCGATCGATTATCTAAGATCAGTGGCGGGGCCGGGCCGAAAAGAAGGATGAAAAAGCGTACCCAAGGTTAGGCTATATCGGAGAAAAACGCCGACGCCTCCTATGAACCGAACAGGCAATTGTAAGAGTACGGGTAGTTCCTAACTAGTATGTACTCTGTACTCGCAGTTTCTACTCGTACTCATCATTGGGAGGAGGCTGACAAGTGACACGCTTCTCCCGTCCTACCCAAGGCAACTCGTATGTAACATACAGCCGATTACGCTAATTAGTTATCATTTACGGTCTCGAGTAGGTTCTGTTCATTGATTACGTGTAAGACGCAAATTTGTCCTCGGAACCTCGTCCAAGTGGGCATTGGAGATTGGACAAGAAGACGGTTTTCCACCTTACGAGCAGAACGAGTATTAGGTTCGGTTCCGACGTTGCGTCTGTAACTAATGAAACGCCTGTTCCCAGAGTCCCGCAGGACCTGTGACTCCACAAGAAATCTCCTTTCACCATTGCATAATTTCATTCCCCTGAGCCGACTGGACTGTCCAAATGCTGGACACTTCCAGGGGCTAGTCTCTACCGAGTAATCACGGAGTACGTTGGTGGACCCCTGACTTCCGGTTATTAGCTGAATGTGGCAATGTTCAGACTTCTTGGGCCTAACCCTAACCTAGGGCATGGCACGGAGTAATGCCGCACGAAGACTGCCAATGCAAAGTATGCGAAAAAAAAAAACCCCGCCAGCAACTTTGGATGACTACGAGCAAGTTAGTCGTCGGTGTTCTGGACTCCGTACCTGACGTGTCATCGGTGTAGTCTCGCCTATTGACCCATGGAAAGGCATGCGAACATTTGATAGATCTTGGGCAGAGAAAAATCAGAAAAACTTTGTTCGAGTCATTCGAGTACTCCGTAGGTATGAAATTAGGTTAAGCGTTAAGGAGAGGATAAGTAATCGCCACATCCGCATCTCGGCATCTCCAGACTTTCACGATAGTTGGCCAGTACCGATACTGCTGAAACAGACGACTGACGTATCATTCTCTTCTGAATCCACGGTGTGCTGGTGGGTGCCTTGCATTATGTCTGCCGTTAACCTAATACAGTATGTAGCGTAACTCTCCACTTCGGGACCCTCAGGGGTCCCTATCAGACTTATCAGTCTATCGGATGAAGAGACCGCAGTGGAGTGTGGCAAGTTGTCCCTTGCACAACCAGTGAAGTCTTCACATGCCATTGCATTGGCTGCAGGAAGCTAGTGAATGCCGCTTCTCTCACCGTGTGGCCCCTTGCTGCATTGTGCTGAAAGGCAGTTCTCGAGCCTGGTAGGCTTGGTGAATTGCAAACATGATACATGAGGGTTGGTTAAGACTTTGACGGTGTCCAACGGTTCTCCAAGAACCAGCAGAACAATATCAGCACAGCGGGTCTCTGTAGCCTTCTTGACATCTGGTTAGGCAATCAAACTTGTCGACCAGCCAGCATGGTCAATGACCATTCTCCATCCGGCAGATTACAGCGTGGAGTAGTTTGCTGATCTGCCCATGGATCGGCCCATCGGTTAGCGAGGAAATTCCCCTGTCGACAAGTTGCTCCATATTCCGATGCAACTGCGGGCCTCGTTTGAAACGTAAAAGTTGAAACGGGGATCACTGTGTGCCCTCATCGTGTAGCCTATATAAGTCGGTTGCCAATTCCACCTGCGCAAACTTCCCTTCTTCCCTTCCCCCAGAGCCTGGTCTGCTCTAAGATTCACTCCTTTTGAACGCTGAGGGTGCCTCTTCACTCTTCTCCAGGAGAGATCCATTCCTTTCCTTCTTTTGCCTGAGGCAGTTTCTATTCAGTCCACTCCTTTCTTTCTACCTTCCTTTCGATCGTCTGGTTACGATCAGACATTGCAACTTCAATTCGAAGAGACACCGGCGTCAGAGAGTTGAATCGTGTCTGGAAGCATCGAAAATGTTGTTCCACGCTCCCCGTTTCGTGATCGCAGCAGTGCTGCTGGCTGCGTCGACTGTACACGGCCACATGAGGCTGCGCAGTCCACAGCCTTATCTCAACGCGCAAACTCAAGATGCCAATCCGCCCCTTGACCCAGGCGGCAGTGACTTCCCCTGCAAGCTGACGAGCGGTGATTCATTTACCTTCCCTTCGGACCTTCCCGACAGCAACAAGGCGCCGGTTGGGGGACAGGTGAAGCTCAACTTCTTTGGCAGTGCTACCCACGGAGGAGGATCGTGCCAGATTGCTCTGACAAAAGACATAACTCCTACTAAAAACTCGAAATGGATGGTGATCCACTCTATCGAGGGCGGATGCCCGGCGAACGTGCCAGGCAATCTTCCAGATGATCCTAACGGGACGGGTTCTGATGAATTCTTCTTCACAATCCCCGAAGGAATCGAACCTGGTGAATATACTTTGGGGTGGACCTGGCTCAACCGCATCGGCAACCGGGAATTCTACATGAACTGTGCGCCTTTCCAAGTCACGGGTGGAAACAGTGGCTCTGAGGGCGCTCAGAAGCGTGACACCGTTGAAAAGAGAGCCGAGGAGAAGTCCATCTCGAAGCGTGCAGATTTCCCCGATTTGTTTGTCGCCAACATCGCGGGCATCAACGGCGGCTGCACGACGCAAGAAGGTGTCGATGTGCGATTCCCTGACCCAGGACAGTCTGTTGAGCGACTCGGAGATCCCGCGAATCTCATGGCCGAGCCTGCCTGCGGAGGGGGTTCGGGCTCCGCTCCCCCTGGCAACGAGCCGTCGCCAACTCAGGATTCTCCTTCTCTTTCTATCACGGCGGAGATTAACAACCTTGGAGCTGCGAACCCTACCTCGTCTGGAAACTTCAGCCCCGGCTTTGGAGGCCAGTTCTTCGAGCAAGCATCGAGTGATTCTGGAAACGCCACTCCAGCCCCGACCGCCAGCAGCAGTTCAGCATCGAGTGCTGGAAACCCTGCTCCCACTCTGACCACCACTACCACCAGCAGCACGAAGAATCCAACCGCGACTGGCACCTCGGCGAACACCAACGGAGCCCTCAATGGAGAATGCAGCGAGGAAGGCTTGTGGAACTGCATCGACGGCACGATTATCCAGAGATGCGCCAGCGGCGTGTGGTCAACTCCCCAGCCTCTGTCGCAAGGAACAGCTTGTAAACCTGGTCAATCTGCCGAGCTGGAGGTGGACCACGTTAAGCGGTCTGCGGGTTCTTTCGTCCGGCGACGTGTGCCAGCAGCGAACCGTATCAAGCACTAAGCCCAGCCATCGCGAAGCGCAACCGCCGGTCCGGTGTGCTTGCGAAAGATGCGAAGTGCGATGATGCTCCCGCTTCTTTTCTTTGTGGCAAATCTGATGGCTTTTCTATGTACATAGTTTTTCCATTCTTTCTTCGGAAAAACGAGAGGATCCGTTTGAATGGTACCAGACAAGTCAATCAAAATATGGAGTCGATGCTTAGATGACGTCAAGGTCGGAAGACGGACTAGAGAGCAGTTTCCTCCGAAATCTCAACCATTTTCCAGGCTCAGATTGCCATTCAGGAAGAAGATACGGCTGGCGATCAATCCCGAAATGAACACTGTTATCCGTCCCGATATATTTGCCCGATCCATATCTGTAGTTCCGACGTGCCAGATTCTCGTAGACTTCCCTTTTGCTAGTCGCAGTATGTGATCTAAGATCAAGGTCCTCTGCCAAGTGACTGCCACAACTGTATGAGAGAAGCCCAGCAATTGACGTCGGCATCCGATGGAGAAAAGGCCTCGGTAACCCAAGATACAGCAAGGACGCCACGGTGATATTGGTTGCCAACACCACAATCACGATATAAAACATGGCGTCATTCATGAACACTCATTGTTCCCTGAATATTTCAATAGCAGTTGTAGTAGTTCCCGGTGGTGCTCGCGCGAAATTATCCTGGTTGTTTAGTGTGGTGATAGCAAAGACTTGTCGGTACACCTTGCTTATCAAGGCCGCGGTCGTAGTGAAGTTGGGTCTTGGTTGGAACGGGTCAATAATATCTGCATTTCCGGCGATAGTCTTGATGAATTCATTGACCCAGTCGCCTGCGTAACTGTCGTTATGCCATCGAACCCTGCCCGGGGGTCCAACAAAACCCAGGGTTCTGTCCCATATCGTATCGACGAGTTTCCACTCAATTTCTTGACTCAGGTCCCCAACTTGCGAGTAGTCGAGGACACGTCCATCCCGGTCAATCAAAACGCTGAAGTTTCCGATCATGAATCGAGGCCTACATCTCATGAAGATGGGGTCAAGGATCGCGTCGCTTATATTTCGAGTCGGCCCGTAAATCGATTCTGAATACTCCTCGATTAGCGTTATGTTTGCTCGAACACAGCCGGCAATGATCATTCGTTCGCAGAAGAATGCCTCATCCGGTGTTCTTGTATTGTAACTCGGATATAGTACCGTAATGAATTCCAACCCTTGTCTACCCTCGGGATTTCCTCGTATGTAGATTTGCGTTTCCTCCGGAGATGGCTTATCGTCAGCTTTGGCGCCGTCGGGAAGGTATGCCCCTGGGTAGTAGCAGCGAATTTGAGTTCCATTTGCCAATGTCTCTCTGAAAGTAAAGTTGGCCTGCGTCGCATCATGGTTCAGGTAAAAGGTGTATGTCATATTTGCACCCGACACGGAAAAGTCCATTGCCTCAGAGCATTGTAAATCTGAGCCTAGTCCGGTTGTTGACACTAGGTACGTTGACGCATGTGATTCATTTGGCAAAGAAACTGGAAGGAAGAAGTATTCCGGTGTAACCCACGGAAGCATGGGGACATAATCGGATAGGTTTGCAAACATCTGTTGCATTGGCTCGTCGGGTTCGACCACAACGGCCGATCCCAGGGTAGGCTGCATCAACTGATTCGCGGTTACTGAATGATTGACGACCGTTTCTCTGATATCGAACAAGCCACTCATCCCGATAGTCAGGATATTCGCTGCAATAGTCACAATGCAAACTGCAGCCAAGAGCCAATGATGTGACTGAAGAGCCCTCCAAGCAGCAAGCTGTGGTGGTACAGACGTATATTCCAGCAGTATTGAGTTTTCTGCAAGCGAATTCCGCGTTGTCAGGGATATGAAAGGCTGAATGATGCATAAGAGTCGATTCAGAACCGTCCAAAATGGCTCAATCACTGTTGCAATGATAGTAGGCGAGTAGTTAAGGACGAGCTGTTGAAGGAAACTATCTCGGGACAATAGAGGAAGCCCTATCTGGTGTCAACTTGGGCTCTTTGACGATCAGTCTCCATTTACCGTCCACAGCTTACCGTTTTGACTCCATATCAAATATCTCAGACAACCAATTGTCAAGATCAGCGCAGTCAAAATAGTCAGGAAAGAGTCCAACACTTCTATGGAGTGGCCATGGCCATGTCTTCGATATGTGATCGACGGATCCATATTCGATCAGCGGGTCGGATTCTTTCACGCGGCGGTGGAGATCAATCTCGGTCCTTGATTGTCGTGCTCGAGATGGAACCATACATCCTTCAACTTTCGTGCAAATTCAGCATTGTCCACAAAGCTGAGATGTTGAAAGAGCGAAGATGTGCTCATTTGATGACGCGCAACGGCTAGAATGGATCCTATTGAGTTCGGACTGTATGGAAGGTTAAGAACGCGGCGATTGTATGCGCACAAGACGTATATCAATAACAGTGTGATAATTGCAAGGAAAACAATGACCATGTAAGTAAAGGCCTCAATCATGACAACTGCGCCGACAGAGATTTGTAAGATGCCCTTGCTGGTGGAATCGTTGGTCGCGGTTTCGCTAAAAAGCGATTGTATCGCCAGCGCAAAGAGCGTTCTATATGTATCCTGATAGGCCACGGCCAATGAATCCGGGGAGCATAGCTCATCAAGTGTGTAATTGGTGAGGCCAAACATAAATGGAACGAGAGAGGTTCCAGACGCTGAAACAGCCAGTTCACCGAGCCTGCTTCTTGCGTCAACCGTTGTCAAGCCGGATTTGTCGAACTGCCTAGCCAGTGGCGTTTGCGGTGGGGTTCCAACGTCTTCATCAGGCATATTTTGTGTAGAAATGATTTGCTCGAATCGAGATGAGTTGAAAACGTTTCCGGGAAGCTTTCTTCTTCCGTTGATCGGCCGTATGCTTCGCACAGATTTGTTGCTCAAGGTTATCGTCGCTTCGACATCTTGTTCGTAGTATTCCGACCAGCAGAATATCGCAACAGACTGATTCGAGCACTTCAAATAAGCCAAGGATTCGTGCAACGCTTTCTCGCCGCAACTGTTATTCAACGAGTACGAAGGGTCGGGTTTAGGATCCATTTGGTTGCCCCAATAGGTGATATAGTCTGCAACGTAGGGAACGGTCGTTTGGTCCACGAGGTCTCTCGCGAAGCATCCTTCACCGTCGTCAAAAGAAATTTTTCTACAGTCAGGATTGAACATGGCAGACCTTGCCGAGTGACAATTTAGGTCTGCCTGATAGAGAACAGTATATCCGCTCCAGTAATGATTGTGTCCAAGAAAGCCCTGCTCAGCAACTGGCTCAAACGGTGCAAGTGCGTAAGACCTTGTTGAATATGGAGGCATACTCATATTCAACCAGCCAACGCTGTATCCTCGATTCATGAAATTCAAGGACAGTTTGCTGGCTTGTTCTTCCAAGGGTATGAGACCTTTCACACGAGTCATTGGATGGGTTTCACTTTTCCGAATTGTCCGCAGGGCGAATATACCACTTTGAAGTGGAGTAACAACCCAAGAAGCCAACAGGACGACAAGCGAAGAGCTGAGTACAGTCCATTGCCTGTTTATCGTTGATAAGCAACCACGAACAGCGAGTAAATTTGTGACGCTTACCTATTCTTCATCGATTTAAGAGGGACAAGAGGAAGGAACTCAGCAGGATAATCGAGCAGAACGGAGTTCTCCCCACTAGCGCCAGCCTTCTGGGAGAGATTATACCATGGTTCCAATCGCTTGACGTCGAGGTCGATCCAGATACAGACGGTATTGTAGAGCACCGCCAAGATGGTAGGGAGATAGTTCTGGACGAATATGTGGGTGAATGGCATATCTTCAACGCTATCTGCAAACAGAATCCCACCATCTCGGTTGCTTTTCCATTGCAGAACAGCCAAAGCTACCATCAGCAGAATCGTATAACTGATTATTGGGACAAGGACTTTTGCGCTCAGAGACTTTGGCTGCCATTAACTCCTGAGAGAACTCAGCTATCCTGTTTGGTCGAACAGAATAGAAGTAAGCACTCCAAGAAAGAAAACTTACGATGTGGTTGCTTTTCGGGAACAACTGAAGAACAAGACGATGCTTCCATTGCTGTTTGATGTCTTCCCTGACAGCTCAGGGATCACTGAATCAGAATCCTCGGGAGGAAACGATGTTGCAAGGTCATTAAATGTCTCCCGCAAGGCGAGAGCAGCGAGCAAACATGGCGCAGTAGCTCGCTAGTACTCCTTTCATTCTCCTCTTGGGAGGAACAACGAGATAGATCTTAAGTACATATACTCGTAGTACTTTTGTGCTGTGAGTCAAGCTGCGCTTGTCAGAAGTAGTAGAAGGTGCAGCCACCCTTCAACTCCGCAGAGCGCGTAAAGGAAAAATCGAATTGGATCAATGACTGTACCAGCCGACATGGTTGGCGATCAAGCCTTGACCATTCAACCTCGTTGGAAAGGGTTGGAAGGGTCGTAACTTCATGCTAAGTACTAGTGATGCGGCGTTGTTAGGGCTGTCAGCCTGAGTCTGTCAAAGCGGTAGTTCAGACTCGCGGGCGCTTAACCCGCCAAAGCAGCCAATGACTTTTGGCATTCAGATCCGCCACGGAAACGAACATGCAGCCGACGAGAAAAGGAAAGACTGTCCTTGTATGTTGGGACTTGTTTACAGAGTCGTGTGTTGTACTAGTACTCGCTCATATGATATTTCTAAGAAAAGCACTCCAAGTGACGTATCAGTAAGTAGTACTCGTCTGGAGTCGTAGGTAATAATTAGATAGATAGTACGGAGTACTACCTCTAGGGTAGCACCACTTCCTCTAAATGAGATTCGGACAGTTGACAGCCTCGATTGACGAGATTACATACGCTATGGTCTAGGTCTTGATCTTAATTGGACAGAATGGCTGGCATGTGATTGGTCGCAACGGGCACTGTCACCACTGTGGGATCGGCTGACAAATACACAATCTACCCAAAACAGGTAAGTAGGGCTTAGGGTTTCTCTCAACTTGAGTGGATGCAGACTAAGCGAGAAAATCCACACCGCGAGTGTAATTTCCAACCTCTCCGACAATCTCGACAATCATTGTTGAGTCGACAACAATGGCGACCCGACCGACTGTCACCATTGCCACGGCTGAGGGCAAGCCAAGCGGCAACACCTACCCGCTGCCCGCCGTTTTCTCTTCGCCAATTCGTCCGGATATTGTCCAGTGAGTAGCCCGAAGTCAACGCCAAAGCGTCAAACTGTCCCCAGGAATGGTTCTGATCAATTTACAGGAAGGTTCACACGGGAATTGCGAAGAACAAGCGCCAGCCCTATGCCGTGAGCGAAAAGGCCGGTGAGCAAACTTCGGCCGAATCCTGGGGTACCGGTATGTTCGCAGGTCGTTGCTGAATGCGTTCAATAGCACGCTGATGTAAATTCAAGGTCGTGCCGTCGCCCGTATTCCTCGCGTGTCTGGTGGTGGCACTCACCGCGCCGGTCAGGCTGCCTTCGGTAACCAATGCCGATCCGGTCGTATGTTCGCCCCGACCAAGGTGTGGAGGAAATGGCACCAAAAGATCAACCTCAACCAGAAGTAGGAGCCTGGCTTGGAATATCCCATCATGAAGAGTGGCATGTTGACGAGATACAGGCGCTTCGCTACCGCTTCTGCTTTGGCTGCGTCTGCCGTTCCTTCTCTTCTGTTTGCCCGCGGCCACCGCATTGGCAATGTCCCGGAGGTTCCTCTCGTCGTTGACTCCAAGACCTTCGAGGGCGGTGCTCTTACCAAGACCAAGGCCGCTATTGCTCTGCTCAAGGCTCTTGGTGCTGGTCCCGAACTCGTTAAAGTGCAGAATTCTCGCAAGATGCGCGCCGGTAAAGGCAAAATGAGGGGTCGTCGTTTCCGCCAGCGCCGTGGCCCCCTCATCGTTTACAACCCCGAAACCGATGGCAAGGAGCTTGTCCGTGCCTTCCGCAATATTCCGGGTGTTGAAACTTCGTCGGTGTTCGCGCTCAATCTGCTCCAGCTCGCCCCCGGCGGTCACCTTGGTCGGTTCATCATTTGGACATCCTCGGCTTTTGCTGCCCTGGATCAGCTTTACGGCACCACTACGACGCCGTCCGCGTTGAAGAAGGACTACCTCCTCCCTTCGAATATCCTGTCCAATGCCGATATCACACGTATCATCAACTCTTCTGAAGTCCAGTCGGTACTTCGAGAACCCAAGGGTGAGGCTCGTACCAAGCGGACCAATGTGCAGAAGAAGAATCCTCTGCGCAACAAGCAAATCATGCTGCGCCTCAACCCGTACGCTGCGGCTTTCTCCAAGGAGAAGCTGGGTCAGAAGCCAGTTGAGCAGGGCAAGCCCGCGGGAGTTGGTGAGCAGTTCCGCCAGATTCTGGCTGAGCCTTGAAAACGCTCCTTTGTTGTTCTATTTCGAACCAATTAGTTTAGCATGAATGTTACTCCACGTGAATACGTGTGTAATGAGCTCAATCGGTTTACCTGTAACTTGCAATGAAGTTGAGACACCAGATACAAATCGGTACATGAACGACAATGGATATTGGTCAGATCTCCAATCCGTAGTTGAATCAAGAGGTTCCTTCTTCAGCTTCTGGAAATTTGGAGGAAGCCGAAGTCTGCGAATCTATCGATGGTCTGCAGTATGAGACATCACTCCAAGCACGACACATATTCATGTTGATTTCATCGATCAGCATCAACGATCTCCAATCGGTGCTAACATCATTGCAGCTTGATACCAGGCACTCCGTTTACAAGGACGGTCTCCTAAGTTATACAAATCCAGTATCTGTTACTGAAGCGCACTCACCTACTTTGGTTTTGGGTGAGTCTGGATCACAGATACAGCTTGCAAAAAAGGCTACTTCTCTCTCAATTGCCTCAACAGATCGTAGTAAATGTTCGTACAACTACCGGCTCAAAGACTACTAGTGCAAAGATTGGGTCATTGATCCTCAAGAAGAAGCTGTCGATGATAGTACTGAGATATGGACATAAGTACTAGTTGTGAATCTTTGTTGATGAGAGAAGAGAAGGTCAGTTCGAGACGAAGGCCGAGATGTGCGATGTGCCCGGGCCTTTGATACAAGTGAGAACTTTCCGTCTTGGTTGGTAGAGCCTCGTATTTGTTTCTTCTAGCAGAGGAAGGATTCGGGGCCGTTTGTGCGCCTCAGCCATGGTGGCCATTGGTGTACTAGGGTAGTATCAAACCAGAGCTTAAAGGTCGTTCACAATTCCTCGGATCTATTAAACGCTCGAGTTCTGAATCGCATATCAACTGCAAAGTACAGTACTTTGCTAGAATCACTTGTTCATTGAACAAGCAACCAGTTCAGTGCTCAGTAGTCGTTAGGTAGGTGCTTCAGTACCTCTAACTAGGTAGTACCATACCGTACAGGAACTTTTAGTACATCTCAACCCAATCAACCATTTTGCCGTGTTTCATCCTTGACCAAAGCCAACAGTGGATAAGTAGTAGCAGCTGCGTAGCAAGGGTCCGCAGGCTTTGCACACTTTTTTGTCTGGGCAGGGCAGGGTCCATGCATTCATCCTCGAATTCCTCGGCGCTCGGCCAATGTGAGCGATCCTTGCTGAACCGAAATTTATGAATGCATCTGATGCTATGATTCCCCAGTCGATGTGTTGCATACTGTGAATCTCTTGAAACAAGCGAACTGCCACTTTCTGTTACAACTTGGACAATTAAAACAGTGCCTAGTGTTTTTTTTTTTTTTTTTTTTTATAAAGGTTTTTTTTTCGAAATTCTTGTTTGCATATT